>NC_047666.1:36421281-36453781 GCF_011762505.2 Arvicanthis niloticus
GATCAGTTATGTGACTGGCCCGAGAGTGTGCTGGATTTCCAATGGACACAACCAAAATGTTCACGAATGAATGAACAGCTAAGTTACAGCCAGTCCTTTCAATGGAATTCTGTGGCATACATAAAAAGCCAAGTTAAATCAACACGTGTAAGTACACAGATACCAATGATCCAATACTGTTGGAAGAAACTAGGTGGGCCTAAAAAATTAAACAAAGCACTCACTAGACCAAAGACTACAGCCTATCTCCAAAATCTATAGATGCATCAAAAAACACACTAAATATTAAAGTTACTCCAAGGGTGAAAGCCAAAGATGGGAGTTTGGGTATTTATATACTGTCTTTACGGAGGTGGGGAGATATTTGGGGTATTCATATACTTTCTTTGTGGGTGAGATTTCGGGTGTTCGTATATTTCCTTTACCAAGATGACAGTGACAACAGGATTCATCATCATGTCAGTAGTTTTCAAGTGCCATCAAAAGTGCTGAATACTGCAAACATTACATATAAAACTTCTTATCCAAAGATGCTAGGCTAGACAGGATGTAAAAATAGGTTCGTATTATGATTCACTGCTTCCTTTAGAAGAAGTTTCAAGTCCACGGAGACAAAGGTAGCTGTTATCTTCAACAATTAGTTAGAATGAGTCAGTTCTCTGGCAAGCTGAAACCAGTTTGTGGCCAGCCTGTGAAGGAAAGTGAAAAATATTTTTTTTGTAAACCTTCAGGAGGGTATGCACAATAGCAGAGTTTCATAGAAAAAAAAATGGTATGGAGAAAAACAAAAGCATATAGGATATGCGAAGTACAGAGGAATGCAGTAAGTCAGCCTTGTGTCCTGGGGATGAGGGCAGTGATCCTGGACCTGGAGCAGAGATGGGTGGAAAGCAGAGGACACTGAAAAGCAGTAAGATCTTGGAAGCTTTTTGGGCATGAAACAGAATCTGCAGCTCATTTTACAGACTGGTTGCCTAAGTGTGGTGTTAGCATAGGAGTCACAGGTCCACTCCCGTAAATGTACATTGAGAGTGTGGAATTAGCAAGTGTGAGTTGGGGAAAAGTGAGTCTATGTGAGACCCAGAAAGGAGAGCGAACACACAGGACTTGGAATCATACAGGGAAAAAAATACTCTCAATGCTCCTGGCTGAGAGTAGAGGAACTTGGTGAGTTTACAAGTTTTAATATGCTTGTTGATGCTCTGAGAATTTCTTATAATGCATTTTCATTATATTTACCAACAGTCCACACTGTTACCGTCTCAGGTTCGTCCCCAACCTTCCTACCAGATTGCAACTTTGTATCCACTTGTTGCTGTTACTTAAAGCTCGCTGATTGCTGCTTGTACCGCCCACATACACTCTCAGCCTGAGCCGGTCCACTGGAGCGTGGTGGACCAACCACCTGGCTACTCCTTCTGAAAACGTTCTCTCCCTCCCCAAGGAAGCCATCAAGAGCTGTTAAGAGCTCCTCCTCAAGTAAAGGTGGAGGTTGCTGAGTTCCTCCCGAGTCCCTGCTGGAATGTTGACTGGCTTGATCCTGTTCAGGCAACCATAGTTGCTCTGATTTGAGTGCAAAGGTCCTTTCACATCAAGAAGGATTTCTTTGGCTTCTTCCTCTCTGACCACTTTCTCTCGCAACCTTTCCGCCCCCTCTTTCACAGTGTTCCCTGAGCCTCCAGGCAGGGGTGGGGGTCTGGGTGTCGTATAGGTTGGTGGAACACTCCTCTGACAATCAAAGTGCAGTGACTGACTCTCTGTGTTGTGTACGGTATACTGTGAAGTGTGTGCTTGTTTTCGTTGTTGTTTTAAATGTTCAAGATTCTTATCTCCTTTTTACTGGTCTACAGTTCTTTGTCAATAATCTACAGAATGCTAAAGAAGAAAAGCTTTCTGTAGTTAGCAGTGAAACTCTGTGATGTAACATGAGGTTATTCACCTTGTCAAATGCCATACTGTGTGAAGACTCACATCCCACACTACAGAAATTGACAACCTATGATTCTCAGGATGCACATGAACTGGGTCTGTTAGGTAATAGACAAGGTATGTACTATGTTACCCTTTTAATCTGAATTTAGCAATCCAATCGGGCCCTGTGGTTTCTGATAAGGAATTGTAGAGAGGATAGGTTCCCTTTGCACTTTTCCCCTCTGAAGGTGGCTGATGGGCTCAACATACAACAGTGACCACCCAGTGCATGAATTTAGGGACATCTCTGCATTTGAGGGTGAGGAATGGAGTCAGTTATTTACGATGACTGTGCATAGGATGTGGCATTAAGAATCTGATCGTTAGTGTCTTCACTGCTGACCTTCAGTCAGGCATCTAAAGGGCTCCTGAGCTTGCGATGGTACAACAGTGACCACCCAGTGCATGAATTTAGGGACGTCTCTGCATTTGAGGGTGAGGAATGGAGTCAGTTATTTACGCTGACTGTGCATAGGATGTGGCATTAAGAATCTGATCGTTAGTGTCTTCACTGCTGACCTTCAGTCAGGCATCTAAAGGGCTCCTGAGCTTGCGATGGTCAGATTCATGGAGCCTCCAGACAACTGTAAAGGGAGTACTATATAGCTCTTCCTGGAAAATGAAAGGTGCGTCCAACAAGGTGCCTGCTACAAGAGCCCTGGGACTCAGAATCAATCCCAGGCCTCCACCTTCAACCCTCAATGGTCATTGCTCTTACTAACATGCTCTCTCATACACAAGCTATCAGCACTGTACTCTATCTACAATTGGACTTGAAGACAATCAGGGAGTAATACATGATCCCAAACTATTGTCAGGAACTTGCTCCAAAGGTGATTTATAACTGTTTCTTAACACATTAAAGTAAGGGCTGGAAAAGTGACTCAGTGGTTAAAAGTACTTGCAGATCTTGTAGAGATGACCAAAGTGCCGTTCCTAGCACCCACATGAAACTACAACTGTGAGGGTTCTAGCGCCCTCTTCTGGCCTCTAGTGGCACCACATGCACATAGTGAACATACATGCCAGCAAAACACTCACGGAATTAAATTTTTTAAAAATAAAATTTTTTAAAGCATAAAAACTAGAAGAAATAAAAAATATTAGTAACAAAGGGGATCTTACTGTGTACCACTAAGCAGGAAATAAAATGCCACACTGCCAGTTCTAAGTTTAGTCACCCCTCCATATATATTGACAAAACATCCTAGGACTAGATTGATCACAGATAGAACACATGTGTATTGATAATATACAAAATTTCTGTCTCCAAAAAATATAAGACAATCTCTACTTATATAGTATTTACTATTCTGTAGTATTTCAGGAGTTATAAGAGATGACTTCAAGTATACAAGAGGATGCATACAGGTGATCAACACAATCCATCACTTTTAAATAAGGCTTTTGAACTTCCATGGGTATCCACAGAGAATCCCAGAACCAATCCCTTTAAAAGAGTATGGAACATAGTAAGGGAAAGAAGAGAGACTCTGAAGAAAGAAGTGCTTGGTCTGCATGGCATTTGGAAACAGATGGGCAAAGAGGCTTTAAAGCAGAGAGAGAGAGAGAGAGAGAGAGAGAGAGAGAGAGAGAGAGAGAGAGAGAGAGAGAGAGAGCCCTTGAGAGAAATTATTGAAGACCTGACTTACTCATCCAGAGATTTTGAAACTTGTATTTCTGTTAAGTTTTGGACAGATACTTACCTCAAAGTACCCTAGATTTCTACAGATTGATTTTTAGCCCTTTCAAAGTGCTAGACCAGAAAGGTCTTACCTTCAACACAAGAAGGTTGTGCCCGAGTTGTGCCAGCCACCTGGCCTGGGAAACAGGAACATTTGACTGTCTGAGAACGCTCCTCTATACGGTTCTTATTGCAGCAGCGGTGCACGGCGACCACCTCGCACGTACCATGCTTGATCAGGTGGTGACCTGGGAGGTAAGGAGAGAACACACAGACCAGGTACTCTTAGAGTGGAGCAAAATTACCAAGAACTTAGCGACCCTGTGACTACTGTATTGTTCCCACCCAATGTGTTATGCTTATGTATCTTGATAATGTTTCCATTTGATAATATTTCAAAGTAATATAAGTTTATTTAAAAAAAAAAAAAGATGAACCCTCCAAAATCTCAGCTCCAGAATTCTTGTGGTTATTTTACATTTTACATTTGTGACATGGCCCCAGAGATGTTGCTGAAATTAAGATTGATTTTAGAGGAGCAGATCCTAACTTATCCAGATAGAAACAATTGAATTCCATGAGCCCTAAAAGCTGAAAGACTGAAGGCATACCTGGGGTTAAGGACTGTTGCTAGCTTGCAAATGGAGGCAGAAACATGTGGATGAACTAGAGACATCCATCTTATCAAACATGAATTCAACCAAGAACCTGAAAGAGTCTGAAGCCAATTTGTTGCTACAGGCTACATAAAGGTCTGCAGCCCTGTTGATATCTTGACTGTTGATGTCTTAGTCATGAAACCCTCTAGAAATAATCAGACAAGCCCAGACTTCTCATCTTCTAGGATGAGACACTGATTTGATGGCAGTGTGTTAGAGCAACAATAGATACCTAACTGTTCACACAAATTTACCAGTCTTTATTTGACCACATTTGATACATTGTTTATGACCTGTCTCACTGATACTCATTTTTTCCTCAAGACATCAGTGCATATTTTCTAAAAATAAACATCCTTGTGTAATTAGTCAGATTACCTTCTGATTAATGCTGTCATGCAATATTCATACAGGCAGATAGTCCCAGCAATGCTCTGTGTCTCCCCTGTCCAGATTCTACTATGGAAGCTTGCCTCAAATTCGCTTGTTACATGCTATTAGCTTGTAACAATAGGTCCATTAGTCAGGACCTATTCCTTAAACAGTCTTCCTTGACTTTAACATTGTTCAAAGAACACAAGGCAGTCAATTTACAAAGTTATCTCCCTTTGTTTTTGTTGTTGTTTTGTTTTTGTTTTTGTTTTGGGAAGTGCCTGTGTGCGTGCGTGCGTGCGTGCGTGTGTGTGTGTGTGTGTGTGTGTGTGTGTGTGTTTCATTCCCTTGATAAGACTTGGGTCATTCATTTTTAGCCGAGAATTATGGCAGCAACCTCATGTTCTCCTATAACGAGTCACATGGTGCCCTGTTATCCCATTCTTACAATGTTAGCTTTAATCACCTGGTATCTCTCGGGCTTCTTCATTGTGAAATTGCATTTTCTCTAATAATTCAATATACATTTTGAGAAGAGAAATATTGAAACTACATACACCTTATTTATCAACCTCCTACCCTCTCATTTTAGAACCCACTGATGATTTATACCTGAATCAATCATTAGTTTGATGGTCATAAGGCTGACTCTCTATCAGCATTCAAATTGCTCTGGATATGCACAAAAAGACCCCTTTCACTCTTGACTGCTGTACTGTTTTGACATGGATTTCTATTTTCTTAAACAATATACTAAGCTTATGGCTCACAAGTACATTCTTCCCAGGCATGCCATTCTTCCCAGCTCTCTTCATTTCTCTAGTCTTGATGACCTTGAAGAGGTGGTCAGACTTAGAAACCACAACCTCCATATATAGGCTTAGTCATTACTCCACTGGAGTGATCTGGACTCTGTTAGTGCACATATTTTTCAGTAATATTTAAATCGGCAGCACCCAATCTGGCTTGTTTTTATGGGGCTGCCATGTTCCTGACTAGGCAAGGCCTGAGGCCACGAGCAGCCAGGCCGGCCAGAAGCATCGGCCCTGGCACCCATGAGATGCCAGCATGGGAAATGGCTCTGTCAATCTACCACACTGCCTCCACAATGTTCGGCTGAGCCCAGAACCATCCCATCATCCATGTGGTGCTCGGTAGAAATGAGACTCTAAAGCTTAATTATTATCCAAAATCTTTATCTATTTAGAAATGCTCAATTAACAATTTGCCCACACAATTAGAGTTGTTTCCCAATATCTAACCTTAAGATATAAATTGTTACCCAGGACCATCCTGGACACATGTGTGGTTCTCCATGGCTCCTATTTCTCCTCTCTCTTCTCCTCTTCCTTCTCCTCTTCCTCTCCTCCTGTCTCCTCACTCCACCTACCCCTCATACAGCCCAATCACCAAGCTTTATACAAAGTAGTAGGGAGATATCCCGCTACACACATATGTACATATACATGGCACGAGTCTATGCAGATATCAAGTTCTAGTCAAGTGTCACAAGTTCATGCTACTCCCTCCTATACTTGTCTCTCCATTACTAACAATAATAACAAACCTGCCTCCTATAGTCTGTAGACACCAAAATAGAATGGATAATAGGCTTGTCACCACCAATAGTATATAGCAGAAACAGTGCCAGGGCATGTCAACAGTAAGGAAGCTTCCATCCCTGGTGAGCTTCCATCACATCTCTTACTTGGGGATAACTGTAGTATAAGCAAATAAATTCTATTGCCAAGATCTATGTAGATAAGCCTGCAAAGCAAAGATGTTCTAGTCACCCCTACCCCAGAAGGAGCTGGTCTGTGTGACTATGGTACACCGTAAAGATTGTCATTCATTTTTTTTTTCTAATGAAATGGATGTAACTGAATGTGGAGATATTACAGCTTGATCACCAAATGCAACCACATTCAAGATTAGGGATTCAACACAGATATTGAGCAAGGACATCAGCATTCCAACCACGAAAAAACAGTACGCCTTACTAGATTATTAAATGATCCTAGAGAGTCTATAATGAAGGCAACTCTATGCTTCATTTAGAAACTGAAAGAAATATGCTTTAATAACTTCTTAGAAAAGTTAACAAGTAATTTCGACCTTTAGTAATAACATGGTCTACTTGGTGCTCTGTTGCTGTTTGGATAACTACACACAAACACAAATGCATTATCTTCTAGTCAAATTTAGAATTGTTCTAGGCCTCCCAGAATGATCATTTTCCCTGACACAAGCTTACATTTACTTATACAAACCAATCTACTGTGCGTCCTTGGTTTTAAGACTTACTATATTATCTTCTAACCTAAAAAGAAAATAACACAGCAAATCACATCCTACAATAATAATTGACACTGGCTAAAATCCTTAAGAGTGTCATATCAGACTATGCCTGAGAATTCAGTGACATCTCAGATTTGATTAAATATGGCAGCACTGTTATAAATATTTTATAAATATCCTGTGTGATCTAATAACAATGCTGGGAGATAGGAATTGTTCTTCATCCAGTTATATTTCTTAACAAACTATATAAAAATTGTTTCACCCAAAGGTCGCATAAAGACATGACTTGCATTTGAATCTCACCTCTTTACAGTCTGGATAGGATAGAAAAAAAAAAATGATGCCCCTGCCTCAACTATTCACACAGCATATGTCAATATCCTACCAAAACGTATTTTCCTACTCAATGATAGTGTTTATGTGACTCCAGATACACATGGGTTCTGGAAATGTGTGTCATGGTGACACTGTACCTTAATCTCTGGTTAAATTTGTTTCATTCCCCTCCAGTCTCCCAGTCCAGAAGGTAACACTCCTGAGTAAGTATAAGCAAAACAATCCAGCATGCACTTGTACCCAGAATTCACTAATTGCGGTTGTTTGCCCACTTCAGTTGAAGCAAGGTCTCCAGAGAAGTAGGACAGAAAGGATGTACACAAGGAAAAAGAGGCACACTCCCTATGATTGACCACCTGACACTCAGCCAGAAACAATGCCCAGACACAAAGGCAAATTAGTAAGGATTTTTTTTTTAAAGATCAGCCTTTTTATTTTCTTTGGGCCTTCAGTGAGGTGGCTGAGGCCTATACACACTGCAAAAGATGAACGAGTTAGACTACTCAAATGCTAACTTCATCCATAAACATGTTCACCAACTCCCCTGGAATAATGCTGGACCAAGTGTCTCAGCATCCCTTGGGGAAATCAGGTTACTACAGAAAACTCACCACCATGGATGCTATGTGACTCTGTATGATATACAGTGTTGTTTGATGGAGGGACACATGATCATTGGTACAAACTCATGGCTTTCATTGTAAATTTACCTCTAAAATGCACAGGACCATGTCTGATATGCAACCGCAACAGCAAAGCTGTATCAAGCTAGCTCGCTACCAACACAGAGAAGTTTCCCCCTCCGATAAGAGAGCAATATTCTCATGGATGAGGTCCATCTGAAAACTTCAGTCAATGTTAAGAATATAGTAATAAGCGACCGGCTATACATGCAACTTCTCTGGTGATTTAAAGGTTTGAGCATGGGTTGGCGGAGAAAGACCGAGTAATCCAAAAGTAGGGATATTCCTGGAGGGACACTGAGTAAAAATAAATAAGTAAGTAAATAAATAAATAAATAAAGTCCAACCCCCTTTACCCCCTGTGGAAATTTGTCAGTTGCTAGGCTGTTCCCTTTGTGCTTTCCCTATATGGGCAGAGGTAAGAGTAGATCTAGAAGGATTTATTTCTTTTTATACCCAAACCTATGTACAGTATACAATGATCACCCAGACTATAGAACAGGTGGCCCTCGATGATCTCTAAGACACGTTATTGAAGTGGGGAAACTTGAAACTGTTAAGTAATTCTTTTCCATACCTCTGAAGCCACATTGAAGGCTTGCATATTTTCTTTTCAAAAGAGAAGACTTAAGATATTGACAAAACTGTAAAATGCAAGAAGCCTCTTCCCACACTCACCAGAATAGTTAATGTGCACAGTACTATTAAAGGGGTTATGATAATCCTTGCAATAAAAATTGATTGCTTCAGGGTTGGTATGGAGGGTGAATTAACTCCATCTGAAGAGTAAATGGCTTAAACACATATCAGGGCTCTTTTATTGTTATTAAATATGCCTTTAAGAAAAATTTCAAACAACAGGGAAAATACTCATTTGTCCCAGGCAAGCAAGGCTGCTCTGCTGTGAAGTGAATAAACTGCAAAGCCACGTATACAACAGAGCTTCTGCTAAATTGTTGACAGCCAGAACAGAGCAAGGGCTTAGACTGGGATAGCGGCCTCTTGCTAGTATTTCCCTAACACCCTTTCCTGTGGAATCCTCTCTCTTCCTCCTGCCCACTGCTCAAAAATATAGCCTCAAAGAGAAGTCACATGCTCCAGCCATCCTCTCAGAAGACACTGCTCAAACCGGGTCTTCTATCTGGCATTTCTCCCCCTTGGAAGCAGAACCGAGGAGAGAGGAGACAAATACAAGATTTCAGCACATGAAATCAGAGGAAAGAGGCAGAGGATCATCAGTGCCAGTGGTAAAAACGTGGCCACTATCCCATTGTAGTTTCTTTATTTGTTTATTCTAACTCCATCCCAAAGTAACAGGCTTATGCAAGAAAGCACACATCCCAGTGCAGAAGCAAAGACTCTAATCATCATTAGCTGAATTTGATCAATACCTTAAGGGAGACAAACATCTATTGAGTCTCTCCAGGTTCTCTACCAGTGCTTAAGGGCAGAGAATTAAAGAAGCAAGTAACCTTGTGCTCCCTGTATGGTAATACCAAATGGAAATGCCTTACAAAGCCCTGGGTGCAAATGGGCATATCCTCATCTCATCTAACAAGGGAAAGAGGTGGGGACTCACAGAGCTGAAAAAGCTGAGATATACAATGCCAGCTCCCAGATTTAATGATTGGGCCTCTCAAAACTCACATGTATATAGTAAATGATACATATAGGGTTTAAATTATTTAATGAACATGAGACACTTTAGTCACTATCATTTCTCTTTTGAACTATGCTTATTTAATAAATAACTTAGAATTTCCTGTGTGGTAGGCACATAAAAATATAGCATCAAAGCAGACTGAAAAAAAAAGGTTAACTTCCTGTAGACTTTTTTATATTTTAATGATGAAAGAAGCATAAAAACAGAAGAAAGGCTATTTAAAATAGGAAGGGCTTAACAAGCTGACATCAGAATGTTAAGTGAGAAATTAAGGCAGTTAAGAAAGGCCTCTCACTGTGTCAGAAGTTGTGTGAGAGGGGAAAGCTGGTAAACAGTAATGAAGACAGAACGGGCAGATCACCTCATGTGTCCTTTTCCTGCAAAAGGGATAGATGCCACTTGAAATAATCTAAGATGATATATATATATATATATATGTGTGTGTGTGTATGTATATATATATATATATATATATATATATATATATGTATATATATGACACACACACACAAATGTGGTAATGTGAATAGAAGGAGAGTAATAGAAGTAGAGGGAGAGTAGAGATAAGTCTTGCTTGGAATGAGTTTGACAGTAAATGGGAAGTGAAAATGTGTATAATAATGACTGTGAGAAGTTGCATTACAAAAGGAAGGACACTATAATGCAACTAATAGTGTATAGAGATGCCACCAATTATGCGTGGTAATGTGTGTCTGCAGACAGAGAGGAACTTCAGAGGTGTCTGAATAGACAGAATGAATAGGTCATCAAAACAGAGACAAACCTGGGGTAAGAAGATAGGCAGCTCATGGATATTCTGACTGTCCCCAATTTTTGAGATATTGTCCTTGTGGAGAATGACCTATAAGGGATGCATAGTTCTTGCTATGAATTATTCTTACCACAAAAGTCCCCAGTCAATAACATAAGCACATCTGTAAGCACCTCAGTGACCATCCAAGATGTTTTGTGATGCAAAGTTCTATGATAAAGAATTTCATTAAGACAGTGAATGTTATTTTGAAGAATGATTTGAGTGCTATGCAGAGTTATTGATTGTGTGGAACACGTCAATCAGGAATTGAAAAAAATCAACTGAATAGTCAATAGAGACTTGTTTAAGTAGAAAGGGGCTACCCTTGGGAAAATGAGGGATGCTGAATGTGTTACAGACATCTATGATCATGGGACAAAAGTCAATGTAAAATGAAGAGCATATTGAAATATATTACATGTCTCTCCCTGAGAAACCATGTAGTAAAATTTAGTTTCTGAATTCGAGTCCAGTTCTGTTCCTCTTCCACTGAGGACTTCCCTATGTCCAGAAAGTACAATCTACTTCCCAACTTCACTCAAAAAAAAATTGTCATTTGCCCAGAATACTCAAGAAGAATAACTAGTTTTATTCACTAATAGATGTAACAAGTAAATTTTTTCAACATTTTTAAAAACTAAAAATAATTATTATTAACCATTTTAGTTTGTTTTTTACCTTAATTCTATAAAATAGCTAAGCATTACCCAACTTACTATTTTAATAAATCTTAATTTTTTTCTTTTTATGTAATTCAAAATACTGTGTAATTTAAGGGTTGTCCTTCCACTAATTTTCGTAATTAGAAATCCATTATTTCTACCATTGATTGCCAAGAATACTAGCAGTTAGAAGACTGATTATTTCCAAAGACAATAAAGCTAATGATGTGACTCAATGGTCATAGCTGATCTCATTAAGGAATGTTGAACTTTAGGATGCACAGCATGTATTATGTAAACACAGACCTTGACTTCATACTGAACTACAACATATTTTATCTTCCTGCATCTGATGAGTACTCTAACAAGCTGTCATACAGTGAACTGTGCCACCCTAAAATCTATGTATGTTAAAACCCCAAAGTAGCCATGCTTAAGAGGAGTTTGTAAAAGAGACAAAGTTAAGGGTAAGTGAGGCCATAAGAGCCAGGTCTCCAATCAGTATCCCTGTGTCCTTGTAAACTGAACTTCTGGAGAACTAAATGTATGATTACACAAACATAAAAGCCTTGTGAATGTGAGCTGGGGGGGGGGGGGGGAAATGACTGTCACAAGCTGAAAACAGAGCCCTCACTAGAAACCAAGCTGCTGCAAGCCCAAGATCAAAAGTTGTCAATAAGTGACAAACTTGATGAGTCTGTCTCAGAAGAACTGTGATGAAATAAGTTCCTATTCTTTATGCCAACCAGTCTACGACACTTTGTTATAGCAGTCCCATCTACCTGACACTTAGTAATTACCACTTTACAGGCTGAAAAAGAGACAGAATGCTTCCTGTTAAGAGGTATCACTGCAGAAGCACAATTGAGTAAATCAAACCCCTTGGGATCACTAAGGTTTCTAAGAAATCTTTCACAACATGTTCCTATGTGTGGTAAATTGGTTTTTTGGATGCTATTCAGTTCACTGGGAAATACCGATTATAAGGCAACATTTTTTTGTCCTAAACTGTGGGTATTTCAGCCCCTGGCTGCCACTGACTTTATATCAATATAGATTATCATAATACCAAATGATATTAAAGAATGACTTTGTTCTTGGGAAACACATATGGTCTGTCACTTGCTTTCAACCTCAGGAAAAAGAATATGTGGATAAGCAGATACACGGTGAACTACTACTTCTAATATGGCAGCATGCCAATGGGTTGTAAGTCTAGTACATGATAGAAAGTAAAGATGTCTGTTTTGATTTCTTTAAATCTGAAAGCCTTCCAAATATAAATGCACATAGCAGAGGGAAGTCGACTACATAGAAGTAACTAGAAATCAACATGAGGGTAAAGTTCCCAGAATTTCCAGGCCTTCATGCTCCTGTCTAACTGCTTTACTATCTACTAGTTTCTGTGAGATTTTCAGCAAATGATTTCACTTCTATTCACCTTGTTTCCCTTGTCTGCAAAATAATAAACTCATGGAGTAGATATGGTAATACATCATGACATGGGTGAATGGCTGACGGTGGTACCTGGCATGTAGTAAGGATAGAATTTAACAAGAGAATGATCATACATAATATCATTACTATGCCCATAACCTGACTGAAGTTACCATTGACTTAAGCAGATCTTGGACTGGATAAAATATCTGGGTTTACCTTGTCCATTTTGAAATTCAAAATGGTTCGATAGAGATATGAAGTGCTCTGTGTTTCATCCACCACGAAGATGAATAGCAACAGGTTTGTAGTTCATCTTAAGGTGGATGGCCGTAGAAAATGCTGGCAATCAGCAAAGGAAAAAAATAGATCCTTGTAAGACTCAGAGTGTCAGGGTGAGAGCCCAGGAAAAGACATAACATTCCCCCACAATTGTCACCACACAGCCATAGCTGGTAACCAAAGAAAAATGAACAGGAGAGAATCCCATCCTACTCCTGATTTTGGGAAATTTTGAGTTTTGCTCTGGGAGAGAATCTCACATGGTCTCCCTGTGAACTCTCACTCTGGTATTATTAGGTGTCACATAAGATACAAACTCCTGCCCAAATGCATGCCCCTAGTGATCAGATTCCTGCATATTTCCACCTCCCTCTAGGACCTCACAGATAACCACTGTTGTGTGGCTATTTCCTTCTAGTTAAAGCAGTCCCTCCTGGATGGAGAAGAATAACACTCCAGATGTAAATAAATCAAGACTCACGAACTCCATCCCCCAAGTTGGAAAAGCATTAAGCGACTGCTGGAGAGGGAACACCAAGAATAGTCACACTGTCTGACAGTTGTGCATGAGGTTCCAGGGATTTGAGTTGTCTCCCTTCTTGAACTAAGATTTTTCATGATGCAGCTACCTTTGAATCAACCACCATGTAAGTAACCTCCCACCTAAGTACAGTACAGAACTCCAACAAAATCACTGGTTCACTGAGCTGGAATTGAAGAGAACTATTCCTTTGGTCCATTGGTACCCACAATGGGATAAATAGCCATTTGTTTGCACCATCCCAGGAAAAGTCACACAATACAACTGGTACCCAGACAAGGCCCAAATGAACTAAAAGGAATAAAGGAGGGGTGTTTGGTTTGTGGTGAGACAACTGTGCCTGTTCCTACTAAGGACAGAGCATCTGCAGGGCAAACTTTCCCAGTGTGGTATGGAGTCCCTCAGATGGGTAACAGAATATAACCAAAACTGAGCTGTTTGACAGTGGAACACACCTGGGTGGAATGCAAAGCAGACCATCTTCCTCAGTACAAGATGCTATGCATCTGTGATGAATGGGGCCCGCTGTTGGAATATGAGGATATTCTTAGAGCCAGTGGTATACTAGAAAATGTAGTGCAACCCCTGAGAGAATCACAAGTGAGAAGGAATCATACGCCTACTCTCATGCCAACTTTGTGGGCTTTGCTATGAGATGCAACTAAGGCTCAGTTGTCTTCTCAATAGAAACATGCCTGCATAAAGGGGACATCACAACAGGAAAGTGGTACATAGACATCATCCATTGCATCTGCTTCTGAGTCACCAGAAAAAGTGGGAAAGGCGGCAGGAGGAAATGGAGCTTTTGACTGGCAATTTTTCATAGCTGGCAGGATGCAAAGGAAAATTAGATCTGAGCTGAGAAACCCTTCATAGAATCCAAAAGGGTTCCTCTTTGGAACTCATGGGGGAAACGAGTCAGAGAATGAAGAGGAAGACAATGTAGTGGAAGTGATGAAAAATGCCTCTCAGATCCAACCTTTAGTAGAAATGAAGGAAAATAACCATGATTTATCATGCAGACAGGGGTATTAATAAGGACCCAATACAAGGAGCTAGGACAACCAGCAGCTCAATGAACGAATTGGGGAAAGACTTAAGCAACTGCAGGAATTGAGAAAGATTTTTAAGTAAGCAATGAAAGAGCCTCGCACAGGCTGGTCCATGAGGCTGTGGGGCCTGGTGATGGATGGGATAAGGCCGAGTGCTGCAGAGGCAAGGAAACTGGGTGATTTAACTACTCATCCTTCCATGAACAAAGGGGAATATGAGCCAGTAGGGAAATCTGGCTATTGCCAGCTGAAGTCCCCATGAATATCAAGAATTATAGACAGCAGAGGAAAGACAAATATTACTAGAGAATCAGATGTAAGGAAGATGGTGTTTGATGATGACCACTTCACACGCAATAAAATGGGGTTCACAAACAGATTAAGAGGTGACTTGACAGATACCTTGAGAATTATATGAAGCTTTAGAGATTTTGACTTTCATGGTGGGATATGATTTCATTTTGACTTTAGAGATTTTGACTTTCATGGTGGGATATGATCTTGATGAGACCAAAGAGGCTCTGGAAAATCTGAATGAAGTAGACTGGCACATAAGTCACATTTGAAAAGTGAAAAGATAAAAGGTAAAAGTGTGGCTCCAGTGCAGTGGTTTGAATGAGAGTGGCCCCCATGGGCTCATATATTCAAATGCTTAGTCACCAAGGTATGGTACTATATGAAAAGAGAAGGTATGGCCTTGTTGGAGGAGGTCTGTCTCTGGGGGGTGGGCTTTGAGGTTTCTAAAGCCCATGCTAGGCCAAGTCTCTCTTAATAGATAGATAGATGATAGATGATAGATAGATAGATAGATAGATAGATAGATAGATAGATAGATAGATATTTGTGTCTCTCTCTCTCTCTTTCTCCCCCCCCCCCCCTTTCTCTCTGCCCACAGATCAGGATGTAACTCTCAACTATTTCTTCAGCACCATGTCTGCAAGGTTCCCAGCATGCCCTCCTCCATGATGATAATGGAGTAAGCCTCTGAAACTGTAAACAAGCTTCCAATTGAATGCCTTAGTCATGTTTCCTCGTCCCAGCAGTGAGACACCAAGCCACCCAAAAGCAAACGGCAAGATTTGTGTTGAGCCACAGCTTCAAAGAAAAACCAGAAAACCAATTGCTTTGAGTTTCTGGAAGACTTTAAAGCCCGAGAAACAGTTAAAATTGAAAATAAATGATAAAGTAGTATAAGGGAGAAAAAATAAGCTTCTCCTAAGCATGGGCACCAGTCTCCCAAAATATGCTGTGTACATTTCTCACATGCAAGGGATTATTTCAACAAGACAAAACAATATCAACTAATATCAGAGAATTTTTTAAAAATATAAATGCAATTAGATTTAAAGATATAGATGGGAGACAATAAAGTAGGAGATAATAAATAGTTGGCCATTTCAATATCTGACTCTTACCAATTGATATATCATCCATACCAAAAATTAAATTAAAAAAAGAAAACCAAACAAAAGGTCAACAAAAGAGCATCAGTGCCAAGTTACACTACAGATCGTATGCTCTCAACACATGTTTACAGAGAACTTCCTCAATGGCTACACATTCACATTCCTTTCTTCAAACTTTAAGTTCCCTAGAACAGACCATGCATCAGGTCACAAAACAAGCCTCAATAAATGGAAAATATTCTAAATCATACATGTATCTTCTAAAAACACTACAGAATAAAAGTAGAGATTAATAATCAAGGCTGGGGTGTGGGTGAAGTACTTGATGTACAAACGAGAAGACCTGAGTTCAGATCCCAGAGCTCATGTAAAACCAGGCACAGTAGCATGCCTCTGTAATGCCAACCCCTACTGCAATATGGGAGGTGGACACAAGAAAATCCCATAAACTCTTGGGCCAGATAACCTGGCGAATACAATATAAACACAAAAGGGATTCTTCCTTAAGCAAGGCGAAGTTGAGGGCTGACATCCAATGTTGTCCATACATATGTCATGCCACAAGAGTGCCCGCATTCACACATCCATACACCATACATACACAAGAGATTTTTATAGATCAGGCTGACAACTAACTTGCTCTATAACTGGAGAACCTTGAAAAAGTACTTCAAAAACTATAAAATACATCAAGAGCTAACATACTACAGAATGAATGCTAGATCACTGAAGAAATGAAAAGGGATATTTAACAATGTAATGAGAAAATAGAAATGCAGCATGCCAAAACTATGAGATATGACACTGTGGCAGTCTAAATGACAAATGTCTCCCAGTAGTCTCCAGTTGATGGAGCTGTTTGGGAAGGTTGCGAAAGCTTTCAGACACGTATCCCAAATAGAAGTGGCTCATTGTGGATGAGCCATGAGGCTTTGATTTTATTTATCTCTCTTTTTTTTTAATGGACAGAGTTTCATATAGCCCAAGCTGATACCTAACTTGCTGTATAACTGAAGATAACCTTGAATTTTTGACAGTCTTACCTCCACCTTCTAAGTGTTACCATGCATCACTGTTCTACATTTTATATAGTGCTGGGACTAAACCCAGGACTTTGTGCATGCTGTACCAACTGAGCTGCATCCTATGTTCAAATAATTACAATTTTTTAAAAAAAAAAAACTGACTAGGAAACAACATAAATGACCACACACACACACACACACACACACACACACACACACATACACCTTGGTAAAACAGAACCATGAAGATACAGAAAACCTGAACAAGCTTATAAGTAGTAGTGCAATAGGATCAGTAATTTTTAAAAGAGAAAAAAAAAGCCTTCTAACAAAGAAAATAATACGGTGGGGGGGGGTCACCCATTGATGAATAATACCAAGATTTTAAAGGAGAAACTAACATTGATTCTTCTCAAATTATCTCCAAGAATTTAAAGGGAAGAAATTCTTCTGAATACATCCTATAAGTTCAGAATTGAACACAAGGTCAGAAGTAGAAACACAATAAAAATGATAAAATATAAATCATTATCTCTGATGAATATACATATAAAATGCTCAACAAAACACTAGCAAATCAAATCCAACAGTATATCAAAAACATAATTCACTATGCTCAAGTGGAACTAATCCAGTAATACAACGATGGTTCAATATGTGACCTAATTATTATATCAAGAAACTTAAGAATAAGAAGTCCTCAGAATGTGTCAGGAGATAAAGAAAAATTACTTGATAAGACTCATAATCACTACACAATTAGAAAAATATTTGAACAAATTAAGGATGTAAAGATCATGCTCTAACCTATTTTAAACTATGAAAAACCTATAACCAACACTACACTACATGGGAAAAGGAAGAAGCTGAAAATGATTTTCTAGTATATGAAACAAGAAAAGGTTGTAACTGGACTCACAGTTACTGAATATAATAATAGAAGGTCAGCTAGGACAATTAGGCCAATAAAAAAAATGTATACATCCAGGAAAGAGGAAAGCCAATATATCCTTATTTGTATAGGTTATGATTCTCCACACAGAAAAATCTAAAGATTCCACTAGGAGATACTAAAACTGATAAATAAATTTATTAAACTTTCAGAATATAAAGTTGAAACAAGTATGGTATAAACAAGTAGCAAGGCTGATAAAAGAGAAGCCATGAGAGGAGTGTGTTCCAAATCATGGCGAAATTAAATAGGGATTGGTTTAACCAGACAGGTGAAAATTGTTACAGTGAATGTTAGAAAGCACTAATAGAATCAACTAAAGAACATGATAAAAATGGAAGATTTCTTGTTTATAGACCAGAACACTTCTCAGATCCCAACGTGTTTTATAGATCCAGTATACTATCTATCCATGGACACAGCACACGCCAATAACATTCTTCCTAGAACTAGGCAGAAATCCCAAATTCAACCCAGAAACTGAACAGATAAAACAACACTAAAGGCATCACAATGCCTGACTTCAAGGCACATTGACAGAGCCACCAGTAGCAAAGACAGCATAAAAACAGAACAACAAAAACAGGCCCATGGAACTGAATGCCGATCTCAAAAATAAACCTACACATGTGCAGTTCTTGAACAAAATGCCAGACATATACATAAAAATGACAGACAAGGGATAGTGCTTGAAAAACTAGCTCATGTATAGAAGACTGACCTGTGACCCCCTGCCTCTTACCCTGTACTAAAATCAAGCCAAGGTAGATAAGAAACATAAACTACTGGGAATAAAACAGAGGGGAAATACATTATTACGTATGTACAAGAGCTGGAGAGGTCCTCTTCCATAGGGCCCAGGTTCAGTGTCCAGCAGACACATGAATGGCTCCCAACTCTCTGTAACTCCAGTTCCAGGGGATTTGACCCCCTCTTCTGGCTTGTGTGGGTACAAGCATCCATGTGGTTCACAGACACATATGCAGGCAAAACAGTCCTTCACATAAAATATAAATAAAGGGCATTTTACAAACATTTTCCGGCTTGAAATCTAAAATTACAAGAAATGAACACAAATGTAAACAACTATGACTAGATAATACAAAAACCTTCTACGCAGCTAAGGAAACAACCAACAATAGTCATAAAGAAACAGTTTATAGAGCAGGAGAAACGTGCCTAAACTGTATCTGATAAACAATAAATACCCATGTCAATCCCATCAAACTTCAATAACCTGAGTATGCATGTCTCGAAAAGAAAAATAGAAAATAAACATATGAAAAATGTTCATTGTCATTAGCCACCACAGAAATGATCATCTAAACTACAAAGCAAATCAGCACTCCCTAGTTGGAATACCTTATATGATGGTTATCTTTGTCAACTTTACACCATCTAGAGTCACCTGAGAAGGAAGGTTGGATGAGGAACTGTCTAAAGCAGGTCAGGCTATTGGCATGTCACTAAGGGATTTTCTTAATTGGGTTCATTGACATGATGGTGTAGGCAGCACCATTCATTGGCTGGGCCCTGTTCTAAAAGAAAAGGAAAAACTGAGCTGAAAGGGAGATGCATCCCTTGGTTCATAATTTTCTGCTCTTCACTGTGGATGTGCCCAGCTGGTTCAGGTTCCTGTCTCTTGGACTTCCCCCTCAGAGATGGTTCATACCCTGCAACTGTGAGCTGGATAAACCCTTTCTCCTTACCATGGTCTCACAGGTGTGTTTTATCACAGCAAGAAGAAATGAAGCTGAGAATCTATCATAAAAATAGCAACAATAAATGTTAGCAGTGATGTGGAGAATAAGGAACTCCTGCACACCGTTCAAGGTAATCTAACTTAGTACAGACATTATAGAAAACAATGTGGAGAATAATTTTTTCAATCTAAAAATAGATCTACCATTTGATATAAACAATTCTACTTTTTAGTATATACCCTGGGAAATGAAATCCACACATACTAAAGAGAAACCTGCACACAGGTCTCTTGTAGTGCTATGGACAACATAATATGGAATTAACCTAGATGCCCATCAATGCATGGATGGGTAAAGCAAAAATATATACAATGGAGTATTATCCTGCCATTCATAGACAACTGGGAAGTCAACAGCCTTATGCTAAACAGAATCAGGCCAACCAGGACCAGTACTGTGTGTTTTCTCTCATAGGCAGAGACTGAAACATTAGCTGGAATTATAGGATAATAGTTAACAGGGTGCCTTGTTTAGGGCTACTATCACTGTGATAAAACACCATGACTAAAGCAGTTTGGGGAGAAAGGGGCTGATTTGTCTCATATTTCCACAGCAGTGTTTGTTCATCATTGAAGGAAGTCAGAACAGGAACTCAAACAGGGCAGGAACCTGGAGTCAGGAGCTGATGCAGAGGCCCTGCAGGAATGCTATTTACTGGCTTGCTTTTCACGTCTTGCTCAGCCTGCTTTGTTATAGAACCCAGGACAACCAGCCCCAGGGATAGCACCACCCACACTGGGCTGGGCCCTTCCTCATCAATCACTAATTTTAAAAAGGCCCTACAAGCTTGCCTACTGCCCAGTCTTATGGAGGCATTTTCTCAGTTGAGGTTCCTCTCGAATGATTATAGTTTATGTCGAGTTGACATAAAACTAGCCAGCACACAGAGGTTGGGGATTTGACTGGTTTGATGGATGCAGAGTGTATACATGTGCTCAAACACCACACCGAACATTGTATAATTTACACATCCCAATCAAAAATGACAATAAATCATAGAGTGTGGCTCAATGGAAAAGTGTGTGCTTAGCATACACAAGACTCTTTGTTTGATCCCCAGAATCCAAAAGGGAGGGAGGGAGAAAGGGGGAGAGAGGGAGGGAGGCAAGAAAAAAGGGAAGGAGGAAGGAGGGAAGAAAATATACTTTAAAATATATTGTTTTCAATATACTTCTCAGAATAAAAAAAAAGATGACAACAGCACTCCTACCAGATTGGTGCTCACCATATTTGGGAATCAAGAGAGCTGGCCATCTTAGCTCCACCTGTCCCATGACCCACATTACTACTTTCCTGAAAAACATTAGTCTAATGCCTCCGCAAACCCTCAACTCTTCTGTGAAAAGGAGAGCCTACACCATTGTGGAGACGTGGAAGGGACTCAGACATGGTGGGGGAAGTCAACCAACCAAGCAGACAAGTGACTTCCCCTGGACAGTGGGCACTCTTCCTCCAAGCCCCTGTGACTGCTCCTTTCCCATAATTACATGGTTTATCCGTGATAGTGGAGACAGATGGAGACACAAAATTGCCTGGGCCAATTATAAAACTATCCTTATTAAATTTAGAATGAACTAAACCCAGCTAAAAGTTACAGATTAGACAAAAGGCCTGCTGCTGAGGGCCTCGCAGGTTTCTTGCAGCGCCTGCATTTGTGAAGCCAACATCTTATGCACAGTTGGGTGGATTTCTTATTTGGTTTTCTATTACATTTGAATGCAGAACCATCTCAGTGGACAAAAATCTATAAACTTCTGTGCATGTAACATAGAAACCAATGATGAGCTTGCACTTGTACATTTAAAATGTAAAACGCTTGTTTGTATTTTTAACATTTCCCCTTAGGAAATTCTGTTCTATTTTATTTCTAAGTAAAAAAGGCTCCCACAATGGACTACATAATGTGCTAGATATCCTAAACAGAATTTAGTATTTTTAGGTGTTATTGAAACTCGCTTTTGCAAATGTTTCTCTCGGTGTCTCTCTCTGTGTCTCTCTGTCTCTCTCTCTCTGTCTCTCTCTCTCTCTCTCTCTCTCTCTCTCTCTCTCTCTCTCTGTCACACACATACACACACACACACACACACACACACATCATTAACGCTCTAAGCTTGAAATTAATAATCTAGGGCATTCTACCCTGCCGTGGCACCACAGGCCTCCCCTTAAAAGTGGCTAGCAGATGCGGGTTTCTTACATAGGTTTTATTCAATCCCAGGGGAAGATTACAGTATCATATTTAACAACCAGCTATACTGGGTTTTTTTTTTCCTTTTCTTTTAGAAGATCCTACTAAAACCATAGTGAAGGAGGATAAAAGATCCATTCATGTTCAGAATAGCAAATAACTGAGAAGGAATGCACTCAGCTAAAGCACAGTTAGTGGATTGTTGGCAAATGAGAAGCAGGAGTGTGCCAATAGAGGCAGGCAGAGTAGATTCTAAAGAAAGAAAATGGTTTGCCACTAAGGAACTCAACCGAGCTTCAAGAAAAAGGTTAGCCCTCACTTGGTCCTTATGGATGGGGCAGACACCTAGCTGGTCTGCTCCCGTGAAGACACCATATCCTGAGACATCCTAGAGGAGCCGCTGCACTCAGAGCAGCTGGAGCTTAAGATCACAGGATCACAGAGACATCTGGACCCTGAGGAGTTCTGACGCAAACAAGATAACTGGAAAGGCAAGCTCTAGTCAGAGACAGTGTGTGCAGGTAGCACTAGAGTTGACCAGATGGTAAAAGGCAAGCACAAGAATGTAAGCAACAGAAACCAAAGCTACTTGGCATCATCAGAACCCATTTCTCCCACCATAGCAAGCCCTGGATACCCCATCACACCAGAAAAGCAGGATTCAGAATTAAAATCAATTCTCATGATGATGATAGAGGACTTTAAGAAGGACATAAATAACACTCTCAAAGAATTTAAGGAGAACACAGGTAGACAGGTAGAAGCCCTTAAAGAGGAAACACAAAAATCCCTTAAAGAATTGCAAGAAAATGCAACCAAACACGTGAAAGGATTAAACAAAACCATCCAGGATCTAAAAATGGAAGTAGAAGCAATAAAGAAATCTCAAATGGAGACTACCCTGGAGACAGAAAATCTAGGAAAGAGATCAGGAGTCATAGACGCAAGCATCACTAACAAAATACAAGAAATAAAAGAGAGAATCTCGTGTGCAAAAGACACCATGGAAAACATTGACACAACTGTCAAAGAAAATGCAAAATACAAAAAGTTACTAACCCAAAACATCCAGGAAATCCAGGACACAGTGAGAAGGCCAAACCTAAGGATAATAGGTATAGATGAGGGTGAAAATTCCCAACTTAAAGGGCCAGTAAATATATTCAAAAAATTATAGAGGAAAACTTCCCTAACCTAAAGAAAGAGATGTCCATGAATATACAAGAAGCCTACAGAACTCCAAATAGAGTAGACCAGAAAAGAAATAACCCCCATCACATAATAATCAAAACATCAAATGTACTAAACAAAGAAAAAATACTAAAAGCAGTAAGGGAAAAAGGCCAAGTAACATGTAAAGGCAGACTTATAAGAATTACACCAGACTTCTCGCCAGAGACTATAAAAGCCAGAGGATCCTGGACTGATATCATACAGACCCTAAGAGAACACAAATGCCAGCCCAGACTACTATACCCAACTATATATACTAAACTCTCAATCACTATTGATGGAGAAACCAACATATTTCATGACAAAACTAAATTTACACAATATCTTCCCACAAATCCAGCACTTCAAAGGATAATTGATAGAAAACTCCAACTCAAGGAGGGAAACTACAATCTAGAAAAAGCAAGAAAGTAATCTTCCAACAACCCCAAAAGAAGATATCAAACAAACATAATTCCACCTCTAATAACAAAAATAACAGGAAGCAACAATCATTTTTCCTTAATATCTCTTAATATCAATGGACTCAGTTCTCCAATAAAAAGATATAGACTATCAGACTGAATACATAAACAGGACCCAGAATTTTGCTGAATACAGGAAACACACCTCTGTGAAAAAGACAGACACTACCTCAGAGTAAAAGGATGGAAAACTAGCTTCCAAGAAAATGGTCTCAAGAAACAAGCTGGAGTAGCAATTCTAATATCAAATAAAATCGACTTTAAACCAAAAGTAATCAAAAAGATAAGAAAAGAAACTTCATACTCATCAAAGGAAAAATGTATCAAGATGAACTCTCAATTCTGAACAGCTATGCCCCAAACATACATAAAAGAAACTTTACTAAAGTATAAAGCATACATTGCACCTCACACAATAATAGTGGGGGATTTCAACACCCCACTCTCAGCAATGGACAGATCATGGAAACAGAAACTAAATGGAGACACAATGAAACTAACAGAAGTTATTAACCAAACAGATTTAACTGATATCCATTGAATATTTCATCTTAAAACAAAAGAATATACCTTTTTCTCAGCACCTCATGGTACCTTCTCCAAAATAGACCATATAATTAGTCACAAAACAGGCCTGAACAGATACAAAAAGACTGAAATAATCACTTGCACCCTATCAGATCACCATGGACTAAGGCTGGTCTTTAATAATGACAAAAACAATGGAAAGCCCACATACACATGGAAACTGAACAATGCTCTACTCAATGATGACTTGGTCAAGGAAGAAATAAAGAAAGAAATTAAAGACTTTTTAGAATTTAATGAAAATCAGGACACATCCTACCAAAACTTGTGGGACTCCGTGAAAGCAGTACTAAGAGGAAAACTCATAGCTCTAAGTGCCCACAAAAATAAACTGGAGAGAGCATACACTAACAACTTGACAACACACCTGAAAGCTTTAGAAAAAAAGAAACAAATATACCCAAGAGGAGTAGACAGCAGGAAATGATCAAACTCAGGGCTGAAATCAACCAAGTAGAAACAGAAAGAACTATACAAAATATCAACAAAAGCAGGAGCTGGTTCTTTGAGAAAAATCAACAAGATAGATAAAACCTTAGCCAGACTTACCAAAGGGCACAGAGAGAGTATCCAAATTAATAAAATCAGAACTGAAAAGGGAGACATAACAACAGAAACTGAGGAAATTTAAAAAATCATCAGATCCTACTACGAAGGCCTATACTCAACAAAATTGGAAAATCTGGATGAAATGGACAATACCAGGTACCAAAATTAAATCAGGAGCAGATAAACCATCTAAATGGTCCCATAACCACTAAATAAATAGAAGCAGTAATTAAAAGTCTCCCCACCAAAAAAAAGTCCAGGACCAGATGGTTTTAGTGCAGAATTCTGTCAGACCTTCAAGGAAGACCTAATACCAATTCTCTTCAAACTATTCCACAGAATAGAAACAGAAGGAACACTACCCAATTCCTTTTATTAAGCTACAATTATGCTCATACCTAAACCTCACAAAGACCCAACAAAGAAAGAGAACTTCAGAGCAATTTCTTTTATGAATATTGATGCAAAAATACCCAATAAAATTCTTGCAAACCGAATCCAAGAACACATCAAAACAATAATCCATCATGATCAAGTAGGCTTTATCCCAGGAACACAGGGATGGTTCAATATTTGAAAATCCATCAATGTAATCCACTATATAAACAAACTCAAAGAAAAAAAAAAACGCATGATCATCTCACTAGATGCTGAGAAAGCATTTGACAAAATTCAACATCCCTTCATGTTAAAAGTCTTGGAAAAATCAGGAATTCAAGGCCCATACCTAAACATAGTAAAAGTAATATACAGCAAGCCAATAGCCAACATCAAACTAAATGGAGAGAAACTTGAAGCAATCCTACTAAAATCAGGAACTAGACAAAACTGCCCACTCTCTCCCTACCTATTCAATATAGTACTCAAAGTCCTAGCCAGAGCAATTAGACAACAAAAGGATGACAAAGGGATACAAATAGGAAAGGAAGACGTCAAAATATCACTATTTTCAGATGAAATGATAATATACTGAAGTGACCCCAAAACCTCCACCAGAGAACTCCTAAACCTGATAAACAACTTCAGCAAAATGGCTGTGTATAAAATTAACTCAAACAAATCTTAGCCTTCCTACACTCAAAAGATAACCTGGCTGAGAAAGAAATTAGGGAAGTGACACCTTTCACAATAGTCACAAATAATATAAAATCCCTTGGAGTGAATCTAACTAAGCAAGTGAAAGATCTGTATGACAAGAACTTCAAGTCTCTGAAGAAAGAAATCAAAGAAGATCTCAGAAGATGGAAAGATCCCCCATGCTTGTGGGTTGGCAGGATTAATTTAGTAAAAATGGCCATCTTGTCAAAAGCAATCTACATATTCAGTGCAATCCCCATCAAACTTCCAAATCAACTCTTCATAGAGATAGAAAGAGCAATTTGCAAATTCATTTGGAATAAGAGAAAACCCAGGATAGTGAGAACTATTCTCAACAATAATAGAACTTCTGGGGGAATCACTATCCCTAACCTCAAACTCTACTACAGAACAATAGTGATAAAAACTGCATGGTATTGGTACAGAGACAGGCAGGAAGATCAATGGAATAGAATTGAAGATCCAGAAATGAACCCACACACCTATGGTCATCTGATCTTTAACAAAGGAGCTAAAAACATCCAGTAGAAAAGGGACAGCATTTTCAACAAATGGTGCTGGTTCAACTGGAGGTCAGCATGTAGAAGATTGCAAATGAATCCATTCTTATCCCCTTGTACAAAGCTCAAGTCCAAGTGGATAAAGGACCTTCACATAAAACCACATATACTGAAAGTAATAGAAGGTGGGGAAAACCCTCTAATACCTAGGCACAGGGGAAATTTTCCTGAACAGAACACCAATGTCTTATGCTCTAAGATCAAGAATTCACAAATGGGACCTCATAAAATTACAAAGCTTCTGTAAGGCAAAGAACACTGTCAATAGGACAAAACAGCAACCAACATATTGGGAAAAGATCATTACCAATCCTACATCCTACATATATTGGATATTAGAGGGCTAATATCCAATATATACAAAGAACTCAAGAAACTCCAGACTACCAAATAACCCTATTAAAAACTGGGGTACAGAGCTAAACAAAGAATTCTCAATGGAAGAAACTCGAATGGCCAAGAAGCACCTTAAGAAATGCTCAACATCCTTAGTCATCAGGGAAATGCAAATCAAAACAACCCTGAGATACCACCTCACACCAGTCAGAATGGCTAAGATAAAAAACTCAGGTGATAGTAGATGCTTGCAAGGATGTGGAAAAAGAGGAACATTCCTCCATTGTTGGTGGGATTGCAAGCTGGTACAACCACTCTGGAAATCAGTCTGGCAGTTCCTCAGAAAATTGGACATAGCACTACCTGAGGACCCAGCTATACCACTCCTGGGCATATACCCAGAAGATGCTCCAACATATAACAAGGACACATGCTCCACTATGTTCATAGCAGCCTTATTTATAATAGCCAGAAGCTGGAAAGAACCCAGATGTCCTTCAACAAAGGAATGGATACAAAAAATGTGGTACATTTACACAATGGATTATTAAGCAGCTATTAAAAATAATGAATTTGAGAAATTCTTAGGTAAATGGATGGAACTAGAAAATATCATCCTGAGTGAGGTAACCCAATCACAAAAGAACACACATGGTATTTACTCACTGATAAGTGGATATTAGCCCAAAAGCTTGAAATAGCCAAGATTCAACTCACAGACCACATGAAGCTCATGAAGATGGAAGACCAAGTGTGGATGCCTCAGTCCTACTTAGAAGAGTAACAAAATACTCAAAGGCGCAAATATGGAGACAAAGTGTGGGACAGAAACTAAAGGAGGGGCCATCTGGACACCATTCCACCTGGGTATCCATCCTATGTGCAGTCACCAAAGGTAGAAGCTGATGTGAATATCAGGAAGTGCATGCTGACGAGAGCCTGATATAGCTGTCTCCTTAGCGGTCTGCCAGAGTCTGACATAATCAAATGAGGATGCTCACAGCTAACCATTGATCTGATCAAGTATTTCCCAATGGAGGAATTAGAGAGAAGACTGAAGGAGCTGAAAGGGTGTGTGGCCCCATGAGGAGAGCAACAATACCAACCCACCAGAGCTCCCCATAGGAAGGGACCCATGACTCCATCTGTATATGTAGGGGAGGATGGCCTTGTCGAGCAAAGGTGGGAGAGGAGATCCTTGGTCCAATGAAGTCTGAACACTGAGTAGGGGAGAATTCAAGGGTGGGGAGGTGGGAGTGGGGATGGTAGGTGGGGGCACATCCTCATAGAAGCAGGAAGAGGGGGGATGGTCTAGGGGTTTCCTGGGTGTTGGGGGGAATGAGGTAAGGGGATAAAATCTAAAATGTAAATATAATATCCAATTTTATAAAAGAAAGAAAAAAGAAAAGGGTTAACAGAAGAAGGCCTGAGTTTCCATTGCTCAAGTCCTGACCACACCATGAAGTGCCAGTTTTCTTTAAGAGCTGTCACAGGTAGTGAGATGGGGGCTGGAGACCAAAGGAAACAAACAGAACAAATAAGGCTGGAAGACCAAGCAGTCTTGGTCTGAGAGTCTAAGAGCCTAAGAGCACCAGTGGTAAAGGGTGAACATCTCTACTCCAAAAACCCAAAATTATTTGAGATTCAGAACATTACTGAAAAAGATTTGGGGAGTATTTTAGGTTTGTGTTTTCCATTTTGTTTTTATTAGCTGAAGATGGTCAAACTCTCAAGTCTATGCCAATGTTCTAAAATCCACAAACTTCTAAATTGTTCATGTTTATGGTCCCCCACATTCTTGTGCGCAGTCTTTAGGATGCAGCTCCACACCTCACAGTGAAGAGAAAGAAGAAGAAGAGAGATGACGACTCTCACTAAAGGGTCGAGGATTCTAGGTCTATGGTTTCTCCTCATCAGAAAGATTATGTGCAACAACAAACGTGCACATGGGCACTGCAGTTGCATTAGGTCTTTGATGGATTGGAAAGTAAGGGAACCAGAAACACTTCATAAACATCCCCCAAATTACTGAACAAAAGGAAAACAAGACCCCACAGAACATATCCAGGTGATAAAGACCTAAAACAATGATTGTAACCTTCCTGCCATGCTGCTTCCCAGAGGACAGTATATAGGGAAGCTGCAGACTTTACAATCAACCACATAATGTAACAGCATGCCTGGGAATATCTCATAGCTGACATACACTCTCCTAAAGATTATATCTCAGAAAATAATAAAATGAAGATAAGGAGTTGGGAATTAGGAAAGTTAACTGAAAGGACTAACAGAAACAACCCAAGTGCTTCAGTCCCCTATTTTCAACACAGCCAATAACAACTACAACAAATAGTATAGTATAAATTGTCAAAGAAATAATACATGTCACTGGTCGAAATAATGTAAACTCAATTAACTTTCCAATACACAGAATGAAGGGTGACACCTAAGCAGGTGTCATGAGTCTTACAATCCACACTTCCTGATGCAGCAGCGGCAGCTACAACAGCAAAGTCAAACATAAGAGCTGTGGAGAGTAGAGGGGAAGAACACTAACAGAACTGAAAAGGATGAAATGATTTTATTAGACTTACATAGAAGCCATGCTCTGTAAAAGCCAGGAGTGTCAGATTTCCAAAAAGATTTCTCTTCCCAGCCAAACTAAAGTGTTAACACGGAAGGCCTAAAATTGACATATCTAAATCATAGGACATGTACATATTTTAAGTGCACTTTGTATGTGTGTGTGTTTGTGTGGGGACATGCATGTAGAGGTCAGAGAACAACTTGAGACAGTTGTTTCTCTCCTTCTACTATATGAGTCCCAGGGAATCAAGTCTCAGCTTGCATGGCTTGGTGGTAAGTGCCTGTATCCACTGAAGCATCTTTCAAAAATAAGGTTTTAATATATAATACAAAAAATTAAAGAAAACAATAGCTGGAACTGGAGAATGGGGGATAAAGTTAAGGCAATGACTTTTCAGCTCTATGATCTTGAGAAATTTCTTTGTATGACTTACTGTCTTAAATACCCAAGTTTTTCCAAGTCCACAAAACCTTATTTCACAGCTGTCATGGCTTCACCCACAAACATGCACATATGTCTCCATATACACAGCATGTGTGCATAAATGCACACATCACAGCTGTTCTTCTTGCCTTTGCAGCTGCAGCAGTGTCTCCCATCATGCTGCTATTACCCAGCACTATAGGATGCTTCAAGTTACCAGCCCAGAAAAAGATCAAACTTCAAAATATAGTCTCTAATGAATGAGTATTATGTTTGCACTATTGCAAGTTATTTTAAAAATTGTAATTGATCATCATTATCTCAGCTTTATATAGACATATGTAAGAATTGTGCATTAATAACTATGTGTAAATTTCTATATATTTCTAACTTTAGCAATGTTCCTCTATAATACTGAAGCTATTTTCAAGTTAATAGAAGCATATTAATATGCATTTGTCAGACCTACTTACAGCTCTTTTCTGAGAAGTTCTACCAGCACCTAACCAATACAGATGCAGATACTTAAAACCAACCATCAGACTGAGCTCAGGGACTCCAATTGAAGAGCTAGGGGAAGGACTCAAGAAGCTGAAGGGGATTGCAACCCTATAAGAAGAACAGTATCAGCTAACTGGACCACCCAGAGCTCCCAGGGTCTAAACCACCAACCAAAGAGTATACATGGAGGGAGCCAGGACTCCACATACATATGTAGCAGAGGATGGCCCTATCTGACATCAGTGGGAGGGGAAGGAGGCTTGATGCCCCAGTTTAGGGGGAGGCTAGAAGGGTAAGGCAAGAGTGAGTAAATGAGTGAAAGAGCACCCTCATAAAGTCAAAGAGGAGGGGGGAGGGGAGTGGGCAGTTGGTGGAGGGGTAACCAGGAAGGGGGATATCATTTGAAATGTAAATGAATAAAATGATTAATTAAAAATTGAAAAAATACAAAAAGGAAATAAAAAAAGAACCCACACACCATACATGCACTCAACTCCTGCCAAGAATAATGACTAATGACCGTGAAAATCTCTAAGACAAAAGTGGAATTCCAGAAAACTACCATCTTGGTATCTAATTGATGTAAGAAATCTTACCTGTGCTCTGTCTAAGGCAGTAGATTCTGCCAGTGGAAGGAGTATAACCCTTTATTCATGATGTGTCCTTATCAAAACAGTCCTTGTGTTCTTTGATAGAGGATTAAATTCTTCTGATCCTATTTTTCATACATGGCGTATTATAAAGAAAGAAAGCAACAGTTACATAAAAGCTGCACCAGAGGCTGACCAATTTACCAAATATACTTTTCTGTCATGAAACCCAGGGAAGACAGCCTGAAAATGTGCCTATCCTCTAGACTAGACACAGAAGCACAGTTTTTTAAAAGCTGGGAATAGCCAAATGACTCAGCAGGCAAAGGTACTTATCACCAATTCTGATGGCCAGAGTGTGATCCCCAACACCTACATTGTCCTCTGACCTCCAGATGCACAGATGTAACATCACATGATGGAAAATGACTGAGGAAGACATCCAATGTCAACCTCTGGCTTCCACATGCACACATACATACACATGTATACGCATATATACTTGTTCCCATCATATACATACACACAAAAAAATCCAAACATAATTCCATTCAAATGCCAAGCTTTTTATACTTTATATTTGAGGTTGTTGGCTCATTATATTTTATATTCTATTTTGCTCAGCTTGATATTGTTATAATCACTTTTTTCTGTTCTGGGTTCTGAGACTAAACCCAGGGTTTCACACATACTAGGCCAGGACTTTACCAGTGAGCTACATCTGTCATCCAGTTGTTATGAGTTTTTAATCCATGAAAGCTTTAACAACAATGTCCAATAGCAGTTAGAATTAGGACTTGGATGGATCAAATATTTTCAATATGTTTAAAAGCAGAAAAGATTTTGACATATTCTAAAATGGCCAGAGTCGAGTAGACTATAGAGATGGTGGCGCTGCTAGATAAAAGTGGCTTTGAGGAATGGGACAAAGAAAGAGAATATTTTAAAAAGCAAGAAATAGGTAAGCAGAAATATGTAAATATGGAGCTGAGATAGGGGCTTCATGGTCCTCAGAATCCTTTGACCATGGCAATTCCCTAGAATAACTCAACTCACAACCATGCTTTACCTTAGTTAGTTTGTTATAAAGAAGTCACATTAGGCAAGGGCTGAGCCTTCTTCACCCCTCTTTGCAAGGGTATGTTATTCAACATTCTCCTTCAGCATCTATGAAGCTCAGGTGACAAGTAGTTTGTTAGAAATTACTGAAACAACATGGGTCACTGTGGATGGAGAGGTAGAATTCTCTCTCTGGCTTCCTTCTTTCTAAGTGCAGAAATTCCAACCCTCTCATCCTAAGTTTATTCCTCTCACTACTTGGCTCCAGTCTGAGGTCATAACGTGCCCCAACTTGAGTCAATGGGGTTATATTAAGGTAACAAATGCACTCTAGGTCTTTGAAGGCTATTTGACTTTTTTGCTTGTTTGTTTGTTTGTTTGTTTGTTTGTTTGTTTGTTAGCTCTGGACCAGCAAGAAAGTTTATTACAATAAATATTCTTTATGGTATTATACCAATGGCATGAATGGGACAGCTTAATTTTAATTCAGTACTTAGTGAACTGTTGAAAGATTCCTAGAAGATCTTGTGGATAAGAAGAATGTGTACAGGGCAACTGGGGTCTGGCAAGAAGACCATGGAGCAAATGACAGTCTGACAAAAGAAGGGCCTGAGACCACAACTAGATTGTCACTGTGATGCCAGCAGAAAGCCTCTAACTGAGAAAGACTTCACTAGCCCATTCCATAACATGAACAATAACAATCACCCTAGTCCTGAGA